>NC_056738.1:332336151-332368651 GCF_019279795.1 Protopterus annectens | reverse complement strand
TTACCAGGAAGATAAAAAAACTCTAAAAAGGAATAATAATGTACAGTTATATACACACCCGCAGACATAAACATTTTATTTATTCCAATAATGTGCTATATTCCTTTTAGTTCCTTTGTCAGCAATAATTTCTGAATGTTGACCTCAGAAAGGAGACATAAATGAAATTCTAAATAACAATAATGTATTTATTAACAGGGTTCATTATATCGGGTTGAGTTTAGACTGGACAAGGTAGTAACTGGTCTAGTTCAACTTGGCAAAGCTAAATTCCCCAACCACTTGTTTTCCCTAGACAGTCACAGCATGTATTGTTTCTAAGAGCAAACCAGCAGTAGTCACTTTCTTCTGGAAGATTTCTCCCTTCTTCATCTTTGTGCAGCCATGGAGAACCAACTCTTGTGTTCTGAAATTGTGTGTTTTCTATCCATGTGAAGCAAGAGTCCCTCTCTAACTCTATTTAAATGTAACCTTGACCAATGGGTGGGAAATTTAAAATTCACCCCAGGTCTGGTCCTTATGTCTCTGATAAGACAGAGGCAGAAAACAAATATGCCCAAACTTATATATCCTCCCACACACATAATCTTTAAAAACTTCCTAACAAACATACCCTCTCCTAATAAATGCCCATGATACATAAGGACACAATGGAGTTTGGTTGCATGGATAGGCTTATCAAGGCACTGATGGCTGTTAGCTTAGAATATACCTATGCGGTTAAAACAAATAGCAGACACTGGATTTGTTGACCAGATTAATATTAATTCCGTGGTTTATGGAAAGCAAAGTCTTATCAATTCAAGTGTACTTTATGTACGGTGAAGAGACAACATAATTTCCAACACAAGATAAACATGTTCCTGCTTAATATACTGTACCTGCTGTTTAATTACATTTCACAATCATTTGATTTGTAATTTTTTTCAAAGGAAAACTAGAATTTCTTACAGTCCACACTCCACAGGTTTGGTATTCCAAGTTAAGTCAAGCTTTATAATTCTCAGTTCTTCCACAGGCAGGCTCCTGGCACTGTCTGAGTACCCAGGATTAGGCTCCAGGTATTAAATGACTTCTGGTTAAGGCTTATGAGGGGTTTCCACTCTTGGTCACAAAGCTCTCTCTCTCCATGACAAGCAAATGTGTCTACCATTTTGGCTTACAAACCTTGTTTTTAACAGCATCTCACAGGTGATTCACATTAAGCTCTCCTGTTACAGACTTTATTGTTGTGTTACATGGTATATACACAAATTGCTAATTAATGCCACAATATATGGTGACTATAATATTTGGTGAATATAAATAATTCACAACTACTTCTAAACCCTTAAAAAACAATAAATTACTGTTATCTATCCCACAACACATCGCTACCAAAACAACACTTTTCACTATCATCTCTAACATCACCATAAAAGATCAAGTAAACCATTCACAATTACTGGGTGTCATCATAGATAACCTACTGAAATTAGACAACCATGTATCACATGTGGTTAAAAAAATTGTCAAAACTAGGTAAAACTCCAAATACCACACCAGATAGCTCACAGCAGGTAAAATGAGCCTAGATAAATGCAAGAATACAGAAGAAAAGACCAAAATCTGTCTCAAGTGACTCCACTAATACTTGTAAGAAAGAAAAACAGATTTAATAAACACTTAAGCTTTCACACATAAACCTGCCTCCTCAGGCATTTAAAACATACACATAAGAATAAACACCTATATAAAGGTATCGAGAATCAATCACATGCCACAGACAGTTCAATTAAATATAATCAATTAAAATACTTAGAAAACAAATCAACTTCTAAAATGTCTTAATTTCAAGACCAGCTTTAAAGATACAGTTTCATTTAAAACATGGTACTTATCTGCCCTGTGTCTTAGAATCCAATTATATTCGGCTTTTTCAGTTAGAGCTACTAAATCACCTTTCTCTTAGGTTTTGCTTAATTACTTGCAAAGCAGCAAAACAAAATTGATGATGTTCTCCCTTCACAGTAATATGTTTGTTGATAGCATTCTGAGTACACCCTCTTTTAGTATCTACTTGATGCTGACATATCCTATATTTAAACTTTCTGTTAGTCTTGCCTATATAAAAGCCAGGGCAGATGTCACATAGATAGGTAAATCAAATTAACATTATCACAGTCAGCAAAAACCATGAGGGAGTATTTCTTTCAAAAGATGGATGCACAAAAGAAGTTATCTTAGAGACATACTCACAAAAGGAGAATTTGTAACAAGGATGAGTTTCTTTTCTAATACTATATCTATTATCGACAATATTTCTTTGCTCCTTATAGCATAACAGCTGTTTAAGTGACTCCTGTTTCTTAAAACTGAAATGTGGAACATCTGGCAAAATTCTTCCTTTACCACAGATATTCCAGAGAATGTGCTAATGTTTCCTAGCAATACTTTATATTTGTTTGAACGATTTAGTATAAGTTAGTAGGAATCTCATATTATTATCCTGGTTCTCACCACCATTCCTTGATGTAGGGGTGAATTCTCTAAACAATGAGCCATCATCTGATGCCCTATTGATCACCATTTTCTCTGCTAAATCTACCTCAGATAGATAATAACTTCTATCTAGAAAATCTTTTGTCATTTTTATCTAGTTGAATGTTAAAGATATCACCTGATGTATTTAATCTATTCACAGGTAGCATCTGCCCCTTAACCATATAACAAAAATGTGTTTATTAAACACATTCTTTTTTATGAGTTTTAGTGGAGCTACCTGAGTCACATTTTAGACTTTTCTTCAAAATCTAAGTGCAGTACAGAGTAAAAAACTATCTCACTGACATAGTCAGAAGACGTATAACCTCTGCTTTCTTACTGCCATCTCTCCTGTGTGCTGCTCCAATCTTAACTAGATGTCAAGTCTTACAGCTGTGCACACCTGAGCAATGTTATAATAAAATACCCAAATTTTCAGTAAATTATATCAACTGAACTCACCACTACCTTTCTCACAGACAAACTGAGTAGAACTACCACATCACCTAGATCTTTCTCAGCTAACTAGAATACACCCACTCACCATAATTCAGAAAATTGCCCAGACTTTAACAGCTTAATACAGAACTACTCCCCCAACAGAATTTTACTCTGTAGAATAAACTCATTAATCATTATAACCAAATCATCTAATACTCAAGGTGACTCTCTATATTCAAACAGCATAGCTAAACTATGGAACCATATCCCATTGCCACTGAAATCCATTAAGAATGCAAACTTACTTAAAACCAGCTAAAACTACATCTATCAAATCAATAGATCTGCACCTGACCATCTCCAGGATAAATTCCATTGTTATCTTCAGCTTACCATATTGTCAAACTTTTCTGTTCATTCAGAATCCTATTCCCCACAACCAGTCTTCACCAATCTTTGAATAGTTTTAATGGTAACCTTTGAAATGTTGAGACCTGTATATCAACATGTATGTACACCTTAAAAAAGCTTTCCATGGCCTTGCACATGTCTATAAATACTGAGCATGTGCGAACCAGATTGCTATTTTGTAGAGAGCTATTGAGATGTAAGCATGTATATATGTAATAGTCTGTCAGTTAATCAGGTTGTTTATATTTTATGTTGTTGCTATCCATCCTGATGTGTTTCTATATAATAAAGCATATAAATGAACCACCCCACCTATTTGTCTTGAATCATAACATAGGACGAGTGACATGGCATCAGAATGTGATCCAGAATCAAGACCAAGAGGCACTCAATTAATGTTGGAGGAATACAGAGGAATGGATCATCCCTATTGCGTGTATAACTCGCAAAACAGGTCAGAAATGAATTCCAGGTACATAAACTTGCTTAAATGATTCCTTACTCAAATAATATAAAATGAAGCACTCAGAATGCTCAAAACAAATTTCTAGTTAAACAAAATGTCTGAAACTGCGACATATTGATAAAAATATTCAAAATAATTACAAAAATGTTTGAAACAATGTCAAAATCACATAAAATGTATAAAATAAGGAAAACGACCGCATTTTTTTCTCTATGTGCTACTTTTTCACATTAATTAAAGCTATTAAAAATAGCCAAAGTATACAAGCTTGTGCAGTATTACAGTGCTGTTATTTCACAAAATACAGCCATTTCAAAGCATATTTCGCAAAATAGAGTATTTTGAAGAGTTTATTGTGCATTTGAATGTTATTACAAGAACTTGGTGTGTGTGCATGTTCATACATAATTACAATGGGCATATTTGCAGTGTGTTTAAGCATGCTTTGTTGACATGACTAGAAGATTTTGAAACCCTGGTCCACTTGTATTTGATAATTATATTGCAGAGAACTGGAGAGTGTTTGAGCAAGAGTACTATATTTTCATACAGGCAGCATTTTCTGACAAAGATGCACATACGAAGGCATTTATTCTGCTTAATTTAGTTGGTTCAGAAGCCATAGAAAGAGAGCGCTCATTTGTGTATGCACCAGCGGTGTTTGCAGGGAAGGGGGAAACCCCCATATAGTGGTACCGCCTGAATCAAGGGAAGACCCCGAGTGCTTAAAACACAAATTTAGAGAAATGTGTAACCCCCAAATGAATATTATGATGGAAAGGCACTTATTTTACACAAAGGATCAAAAGCCTGGGGAAACTTTTGCAGTATATATAACTGACTTGAGAAACAAAGCTAAAACATGCAGATTTGGTGGTTTAAGGGATGAGTTGATAAAATACAGACTTGTGTGTGGTATTAAAGATGATGCTGTGAAAAAGATTTTGCTTCGCAACAGTGATTTAACTTTGAATAAGGCCATTGAGATTTGTCAGATATATAAGCTCACAGAAAAGCAGACAAATATGCTTACAAATGAGAAATGCATGCTTCCAGTATCTTCTAGTGCTAATGTTGATAGTATGCAGCACATGGTTAAAAGAAACAAGCCAAGCATATGGCAGCAAATGTGAATCCTGTAACACTCCCTGGGAAATCCTGTAGCTTTCTAGCAAATTCCAAAGCAAGCACAGTCTCAGTGAAGCACAAAGGTGAGTCAGCAAACTCAAAGCATGTGCCCTCACTTAGCCTCATAGTCAACTGTCGTAATTCTGGTGTCAATCATGTGTCTAAAAGAGAAAATTGCTTAGCTTTTGGTCAGAAATGCAACAGATGTAAAACGTGGAATAATTTCCAAAGATTCTGTAAATCAAAAGAGGCTCATTCTTTTATTAAAAGAGAACACTCAAGGAGACAAGTTGATCAATTAGAAAGCTGTGGTCCTACTTTTTATGTTGATGGTGTGTCTCTGCTTAATGAAACAGTCAATGCAGTAGATTTATGGACAAAGAATGAAGTATTTTATATGTGTGGATAAATGGAAGACTCATAGAGCTCAAAGCTGACACAGGTTCTAAGTGCAATGTTATGTCAGCAGAAACATTTGCTAGAGTATGGTGAGAAGCTTGATTTGGCAAAGTGTGCGAAACTTGTTGCTTATGATGGTGAAGAAATTCAGACCAAAGGCTCAGTAGTGCTTTCGTGTTACTGCTGGGAACAGCTATGACTTGCAATTTTACATATTCAGAAGGCAAGTACAGTCATTATTAGGCCTCAGAGACAGTTTGAAAATGGGACTACTTTCATTTAATAAGTCCACCATGTAAGCCTGAAAGACCACTGTTCTAATTTTGCCCATACTATTTTTTCTACCTATACTGATCTTTTTGAAGACAAACTAGGCAAACTCCCAGTTGTGTACTACATGAAGTTAGACACTGAAGTCAGCCCAGTTGTCAGATCAGCCCAGAAAGTTCCAGTACCAATGCAGAACAGAGTCAAGGCTGAGCTAGATAAAATGGTGCAGCAAGCTATGATTTCTCTAGTTGACAAACTGACTGAATGGGTATCTTCCATGGTGGTAGCGCATAAGAAAAGCTCAGATAACATCAGAATATCTATTGATCCAAGAGATTTGAACAAAGCACTGAAAAGATCTTATCATCCTATGTGTACATTTGAAGAAGTTGCTGCTCTTATGCCAGATGCCACTGTTTTTTTCTGTTTTGGATGCAGAGTTTATTCTGGCAAATTTTGCTTGACCAAAAATCCTCATTACTAACCACTTTCAGTACTCCTTTTGGCAGGTACAGATTTTTGAGAATGCCATTTGGGATAAATTCTGCCAGTGAAGTCTTCCAGCATGCCATGGAACAAATTTATTTTCTGGTTATCCATTTGCTGTTATAGTAGATGATATTCTAGTAGGAGGTAATGGTGAAGCCGAGCATGACAGAAACCTCAAGAAGGTTCTGGAAAGAGCTTGTGAAGTGAATCTTAAGCTGAATCCTCAGAAGTGCAAATTCAGGCTACGAGAAGTTGCTTATGTTGGTCATTTGTTTACCACTTCAGGCTTACGACCACATCCTTTCAAGCAAACAGCAATTCTTGAGATGCCAGCTCCGGACAATGTTCAATCCAACGTTTTCTTGGCATGGTTAACTATCTAGGAAAGTTCATTCCAGACTTGAGCCAACTTTTAGCACCACTCAGAGAGTTGACAGGCAAAGATGTATCCTGGACCTGGTCAGAACAACACCAAAGAGCATTTGATGTCCTAAAACAGAGAATTTCCAGTCCACCAACTCTCAGATACAATGATGTTCACAAACCAGTTACTCTTTCATGTGATGCTTCAGAATGTGGTATTGGTGCAGTCATTCTTGAAGAGGATAGATCAGTATCCTGTGCATTCAGAACTCTAACCCAAACCAAGATGCAGTAAGCACAGACAGAGAAAGACCTCTTGGCAATTGTGTTTGCATGTTCGAAGTTCCATGATTAGATTTATGGCTGCTCAATACAAATCAAAACAAATCACCAACTTCTAGTCACTATTTTGAGAAAGCCTAAGCATACAGCTCCTGCCAGATTGCAACTCATGATGTTGTAATTGCAAAAGTATAATTTCAATCTTGTCTACACAAAAGGTAAACTTCTTTATCTGGCTGATACTTTATCCAGATTGGCCAGAAATATCACTGAGCGCCATGAAAATGAGAAACTTGACTTTGAAGTCATAGAAGTGAGAAATTTTTCTTCCATGAAAATGAGAAACTTGACTTTGAAGTCATAGAAGAGAGAAATTTTTCTTCCATGCATCTTGATGAGCTTAGAAGTCACACAGCCTCAGATCCAATACTTCAGAAGCTCAACCACTTTATCAATCAAGGATGGCCTTCAAAACAATCTTGTTTATCAGTAGAAGTACAACCTTATTTTCCTTACAGAGATGAGATTTTGTTTGACAATGGTATCATCATGAAAGGTCCAAAAGTGATTGTTCCAAAATCCTTGCAACAAGAGTATATTACCATCTTGCATCGTGGCCACCCAGGAATTGATTCTACCAAAAGAAGGGCGAGAGGACTAGTATTTTGGCCTTCTATGTCAAAGGATATCAAGAGAGTACTTTCATCTTGTTCTGTATGTAATAGTACTAAGCCACATCAACAGAAAGAATCACTTCAGCTACACCAGATTCCTAAACTACCTTGGTCGACAGTGGCTACAGACATTTTCAAATGGAATGGTCAACATTACTTGGTGTTAGTAGACTCTTGTTCAAATTGGTTTGAGATTGACCTACTTCCTAATCTAGCATCCAGTACTGTCATTATTAAGTTGAAGTGTCATTTTGCAGTCCATGGTAGTCCGCACAAAGTTATTTCTGACAATGGTACACAGTTTACAAGCCAGCAGTTCAAGAGATTTGCTAAAGAGTGGGACTTTATTCATGTTACAGGTAGCCATGAGTACCCACAGTCAAATGGTTTGCAGAATGTGCAGTTCAAAGTGCGAAACAGTTATTAGAGAAGTCAAACAAGGCAGTAGTGATATTTTTCTGAGTCTCCTGAATCTCAGAAATATTCCTCGTGATAAACATCTTGGTTCAACTGCACAAAGGCTTTTGTCAAGACAAACCAGAACCACTCTACCAATTAGAAGCAATCTGTTGGTTCCCTGTGCTAAGAACAACAAAGCAGGGAAAGCTCAACTTATGAAAAGGCATTTGTCCCAGAAGTCCTATTATAAGTCCAGCAAACTGCTCAATCCATTACAAGAAGGTAGTGAGGATGCAGATGTCCAAAGGCTTTGATTGGATTGGAGTCGTGAAAAGTGTATGTCCAGAGCTGAGATCATACATTATGGAATCATAAGGAGTAGAATTTGGGCAGAATCAGAAACATTTGGTACCCGTGTCCGAGCCTGTACTGCAGCATCTTGCCTGTGAAAAAGACTCAAGATCTCAGAGTGAGTTATCCAGTGTTCCAGTTCAAGAGGACATATCAGTAAATATCCCTGTTCCTGAGAAGATTCCCAAAACTCCTGAAACAGATTGTACACCGATGACTGTCCCTGTTGCTAAACCCATTCCTAATTGCTATATCACTAGATCAGGTTGCATTTTCAGACCATGTTCCAGACACACGGCAACTTGGACATGAACATTGTGTTTATTTCTTAGCATTTGTATAATTGCATGTCTTTTTCAGATGTTATTTTACTGTTGGCAATTCACTAAAGAGGAAAGATGTAGATCAGTATGTAGGTATAGCTTTAAGAAGCTTTCCATGGGCTTGCATATGTGTATCAATACTGAGCACATGAGAGCCAGACTGTTAATCAGTTCATTTATATTTTATGTTGCTGCTATCCATCCTGATGTGTTTCTATATAATAAAGCATATAAATGAACAACCCTGCCTGTTCATCTTGAATCATAACATAGGACAAGCGACCGAACCCATAGAGTGGGTCCCAAAATGCAGAGACTAAATGGGTGAAAGACCGGACTTATGTATACTAAGTCCAAGATGACCATTCCTCGGAATATTCCCTTTTCTCCAAGGTATAGTGATCTCAGAGTTAGTATATATAAATTTTGGGGGGGGGCTACCCCTCACATGGGTGGGGTGCAGTGGGGGCTTGCCTCCCTGCAAAAAGAAGTTTAAATGAGAACAGTCTTTTTCTTTTTCACCTTTTCAGCACTCGGCATTTCAGGGAGCCATTTTAATAATATCTCCCAACTCTGTACATTATTTTGTAACACTGCTCAGCCCTACCTCTGTTCTTCTAATCTAAACCTCGTGATAGCCATATATATATATATATATATATATATATATATATATATATATATATATAATTGCCTCCTAACTTGCTTTACACCTCAATTCATAACTACAATATTAACATTTTCTGCCCTAGCTAGTTTTTTCTTTCACCTCCAATACATTTAATTTCTAAGCACTAGTCATATAATCTGTTATCTGTATGATAAACCAACTAATATACCTCTTCAAATGCTCAGTGTTGAACACATCTCCTAATGCATAAATATTTTTTATACTATAATAGCTGCCTCTGCTTTCATATGAATGTAATCTAATTAGCAAATGTATGTGTAACAGTTAATGAAAATTATTTACTGTCTGTTCATGTATATTACTGAATATCTGTTTAAAATGTCTGCAATATGTTGGAGCTTTTTCCCCAGGCCTCTGCTGAAAAGGGATTTTTGACTAAACCCATTTGAACAAACCCAGTAAATGATAGCAAAATGAAATAAAATAAACCACACATCAAACAGTATTCCAAAAGACACTATGTCACGAAATGTATTCCAGTTGTACAAAGTGTGACTAAGTATTCAATATAGATGAATCCATGTGACCTAGTCCAGCCTCATGATGTAAAAGGATGAAGCCCTGACTATGGCATAGGCTACAGTAGATTGATTAGAAGCTCTAGACCTGGAGGAGCTGCGCAGGGGATGGTAGGAGTGACTAGCAGATCCCAGCTCGTTCATGCTTCATGGCAGTTTCTCTGCACTGCTGGCACCTACTGGGGGGAAAGGTGTATGGAATGCAGTAAATGGGCCTGGACATATGCTTCCCTCTGACAAGTCTTCATATGGCCGTTTCTATGGGGTGAGTGGAGGAATGTGAATAGCCACAGGAGAAGACACTGTCCTTCTTTCTAGGCAAGGCTACTGCTCTTTTTTTATTTTACGTAATACCCGGAAGGATGATTTTTTTTTCCCTTCTAGTTTTATTTTGTTTTCTTCGATATAGCACATATAGGCACATTCTTCAACTACCATGTTGCAACTTAACATTCTGCTCTCAAGCTTGTAGGTGATCGCTTCATATATCACCTGCCTTCCTGCTGCCCTGCTCATAGCAGTTCCTACATTTGACCATGAACATCATCACACTTCAAAGCAATCTATCCCTAACACTCAGCATAAGGTAAGTCCATCGCTTTAAAATGTCTGGGCAAGTGTAGCATAGTTGTGCCAGAATCATTGGTTGAGGGGGTGTAACCACCACCACCACTTTAAACAGGTGCATAAATGTGCTTTGCCTGGAACCAAAGAATATAATACCACCACCACCACACCCAAAAAAAAGTGCACACTAAAAGCCTGTCTGGCACCCAGTTTGGTTGCCTGAGCTAAGATCAAGAAGATAATGTATTATACCACAGTAGAAGATGCAGACTGTAGCAGACACTATGTTAGGTTGCTCTGTTTTGTTAACGGCGGCTGGTAACATGGCACATTTACCACATTTCTACTCTAGGTGTTAACCATAACAACAACAGTTGTAGAAATTAAGCTGTGCTCTGGTGCTGTGCAAGATGGTGATAAACACTGACTAAAAAGTTATATTTCATGAACAAAACTACAGTAAAATGTAATGAAATTTATCTACAAAACAACAAAGTTTGAGGAAACATTGGTCTTATTCTAGCAAAAGGTGAGACTTCCATTAGGAGAATCAGTAATCAGTAAAACTTTGTCTAATCATCCATTCAGTTCCATTAAAATTATTTCAGCCAGACACAGTCACTATAAGATGTTAAAGCAATGAAGAAACAATCTGTAATACTCATAAGTTTAGTTAATAATGTGGGAGGAAGGATTATTAGTTGAGTTATGTAAAACAATGCAAGCAATAGAAGAGAAAAAAAGAAAAAAAAAAACACTGGTGGTGACCCTAAAAATAATTAACAAGTGAATACAGCAGAAGCACCACGTTTGTAGGCTTAATAATATCACCAGGTAAAATGAGTGTATAGCTAGTAGGTTAGTGCATCATTAATTATGTGAAATGAGAGGCATTCCTACTCAGCTTAATACATGTGCTTGGCTTAATGTATGTGACATAAGTAAAGGTTCTGGACAATGATAAGCAAAACTCTAAACTTCACAGAGCAGCAGTCAAACGTATACAGCTCTACAAATTACAACACAAAAATACAGGTCTTGTGTAATGATTTGCTATCCTATAAGGCACTAAAAGCAGTTGTAAAATTCTGGGAAACTACAGGCCATATCTGAATTAAAACTGGAAACAAGTGTGCAGACATATTTTATATATATATATATATATATATATATATATATATATATATATATATATATTTATATATATAGGTTCATAGGTTGGTACTAGGCTATCGGGCCTAGGGCCTATACAAGCCTAGCCATAACAATTCCCTGGATATTTTTTCCCAGAGCATTTACTTCCCTGGACCCCTGTCTAGCAAGGCGACTGATATGATCCCCGGGGTGAATTTCCTATCTCCCATCCAATCATCAAGGTTCCTTTTGAAGAGGGCCAAGGAGGCGCAGTGCTTGACATGTATGGGCAGTCTATTCCAGAGTATGGGAGTCTCTGGGTCAGTTTTGTTCATTGTGATGACAAGGTTTAGATCCCTGGAGCGTGTGGCTCTGAGGGATTGGGATTTCTTTAAGTGGAGCATGTCCAACAGTTCAGGGTTTGACATGGCCTTGTATGTTAAGCAGAGATCACCTCTGAGTAGACGATATGCAACAGAGTATAGCTGGAGTTTTTTAGAGGGTCAGCATAGGGCATCTGCTTTAGGCCTGTGATTCTTTCAGTGAGGTATTTCTGCGGCCTTTCCAGCTGTTGCAGATGTCTTGTGAGGTACATACCAAATGGGGCATTGTACTCTATAATGGGTCTAAAGAGGGATGCGTACAGTGGGACAATGACCTCCTTTTTTCTAGATGAAAAGCCCTAGTGATGAGGTGTGCCACATAGAAGGATTTCCCGACTGTTGTGGCGATGTGGTTATCAAAGGTGACACCACTGTCCACCTGTGTCCCTAAGTCTGTCATCATACTTTCGGTGTTTAATGTACTGCCACCTATGTGGTAATTCATGGGTACATGTTTTTTCCCAAAGAGGATAACTATACATTTCTTGGCATTAAGCTTGAGCCCATGGCTCTGGCACCAACCATTTGTTTCTGTAAGAATATCCACATCATTTGGGGATTCAATAATGGCTCCCAGTTTGCAGTCATCTGTGAACTTTGTCAGCCAGAGTCCCTTAGTGTTGACCTGTACTTCAGAGAAGTAGATGCCAAACAAGAGCAGTCCCTGGACTGAACCCTGAGGTACTCCTGTTGTCACTTGTCTGGAGCTGGATTTGGAGTCGGCTACTTTTACAGTCTGGGTTCTGTCAGTAAGCCAGTTGGCAACCCATCCAGTGGCATAGGGATTTATGCCCAGCTTAGTAAGTTTATCTATGATTCCAGAGTGGGGGATGGTGTCAAAGGCCTTAGCAAGGTCCTGATAGGCTGTGTGGACTGCCTTACCCTCGTCCACAGCTCTAGAGACTGATTTGAAGAAGTCAATTAGGTTCAGGAGACAAGAACGGCCCTTCACAAACCCAAACTGGGTGGGGTCCAGTGTTTGAAGGTTGCCAATGTCTTTGTTTATACGTTCCATGATAATGCATTCCATGCCCTTGCAGATCAGGATCATCAAACTGGTGGGACGGTAGTTGATGGGATCCAAGGTGGATCCTCCCTTATGGAGTGGGATAACTGTAGCTGTGCGCCACTCAGTGGGCATGAAGTCTGAGGTGAGGCTATGATTAAACATGACACTTAGGTGTGGTGCCAGTTCATTTTGTAGTCCATGTAGTGCACAGCCTGGGATGTGATCTGGTCCCATGGATGGGGTCTATATTAGAACATCGAAGTTTCAAAACTTCGAATTTTTTAATATCAAACCCTATTCAGCAACATATCAAAGCAACATAAAACCAAATTTTTCCGGGAAAGAATTTGGTTATCCGTTTCTGTTGCTTCGGTATTTTTAGCACTGTGGTGGAAAGTTACTGGTCAGGTTCAGGTAAGTGTGCGATTGAGTGCGGGTTAGGTATGTGTGTGATTGTGTGGACGTGAGGGTTAGGGCAGGTTAGGTGAGTTAGGGTTAGGGCGTGGGTTAGATATGTGTGCAATTTTGTGGATGTGAGGGTTAGGGCGGGTTAGGTGAGTTAGGTGTTAGGGAGCAGGTCAGGTAAGTGTGCGATTGTGTGGACATAAGGGTTAGGGTGGGGTAGGTGAGTTAGGGTTAGGGAGCGGGTGAGGTGAGTGTGCGATAGAGACGGACCTTAGGGTTACAGTTTGAGTTAAGGTAAGTGGATAGTTAGTGGTGTGTGTACAGTTTAGTGTAGGGTTAGGTGTAAGATTTTAGGTGTAAGTGTGTGGATTGCTGTTTGTTTGGTTTGCTTGTGTTGTGTCTATGTGTTTTGGAACAGCAAATTTTTTCCCTAGGAAAAAATTCACTGTTTTGTATGTTCGATGTTTTCAGCTTTCGCTGAATAGGGTTCGATATTAGAACATCCGAAGTTTTGAAACTTCGATGTCCTAATATAGACCCCCATGGATGCTGTATTCCTAGCTTTGGAGAGTGGGGTTTCGACCTGTGTGGCCATGATTACCGGAATTTGGCAAACCTTTGGTACTGAGATGGGCCCTTTAGGGGGTGAGAGGGGGGTGAAGTTGGCACTAAATCGATCTGCCAGGATATTGGCAATATCCTTGGGATCAGTATATTTAATGCCATTCTGTTGTAACTCAGAGCATATCTGAGCATTGCCATTTATATTCTTGGCATAACTATAGAATGCCTTGTGGTTGTCTTTGGAATCTTTGGCAATTTTATTTTCGTAACTAGCTTTGAAGGATTTTATGAGGGATCACAGCTTCTGACTGGGGCTGGTAAGGGAGTTTTTTGCATCCTGGGATTTTCCTCTTTTCTGCAACAGTTTCTTTCTTTTGTTGTATAGTTTGTTTATGACAGGGGACCACCAGATTGGCTTCCTTTGTTTGGAGGAGAGCATCTTGGTTCTATTTGGGATGGCAAGATTCATGCACGAGTGGATGTGCTCATACAGTGCCTTAGTGTAGGATTCAGCAGTCGAACTTTCAGCTCCCATCTGCATGGATGTCATGAAGTTTGTCACTTTTGACTTGATTAACATGAAGTTGGCTTTGGAGAAGTTTTTTACAGAGGTTTCCTTACTGGGGGGTGGGGGTGGGATGTGGATGTCTAGGGTGATTTGCTTATGGTCAGACCTGACCAATGAGAGGGTGACCACTGATGTGGAGCATCTATCTCCCATGTTGGTAATGACCAGGCTAGGATATTGGAGCCCCTGGTGGGACAATGGAATAGTTGATCCAGGATGTTGGAATTTCTGAAGTCCAAGAACCGTTGGGAAAAGGTGTTGGTACCCGAGTAGTTTTCCCAGTTAATGGCAGGGTAGTTGAAATCACCCAGTATTAGGGTGTTTGGTTGCATCTTAATATTTTCCAGTATGTTTAGAAAGGTGTAGTGAGAATCTTGGGGCATGGTTTGGGATCTGTAGCAAGCTACAATTTGGATTGCAGTCTTACCTAGTGTTAGTTGCATCTGGAGAATTTCAGATGCATTGTGTTAGGCAACTAGCCTGGAAGTGTGAATATCCTTGTTGAATATGGACACTCCTCCACCTTTAGTGTTTCGGTCTTGGTTTGGTGGCCGAAAAGTGTGGTATGAGTTCTAGCCTGGTATTGCAGGGGTGCTATCTGGAGCCTTGAACCAGGTCTCAGTTGCTGCACAGATATTGATGTTCTTCATTTTTAGGAGTGCCTCGAGAGAGTGCATTTTGAGGTTTAAACTTCTAGCACTGAATAGCATTACCTTCAGATTTTGCATGCTTGTATCTGTTATGGTGGTGGTTTTGTCCTTTGAACCTTGCCTAAAAAAGGCACTATAGGGGTGGCAAGAGCTTTAGCCAGTAACCTGAATCTCAGAGATGACAGGTGCAGACCATCTGTGGCAAAGCATCGTGGTCTGTCGATCATGTCATCCCAGGCAGACAGATACTGGATCCCCTTTGAATGACACCAGAAGCTTAGCCAATTGTGAAAGTCAGTCATTTTGTCCTTATACTGTGGTATCATTCTGGGTGAAGGCAGGATGGTACTCAGGGCTAGGTTAATACCTGCCTGGGCCACATGATCCAAGAGCTCTTCCATGTCTCTTTTCATGTAGTCCAGGGAGGTATGTCTCAATTCATTCACTCCAACATGAACAATGACAGAGTCGTATTTGTACTTGTTGTGGAGTGACTTGAGTGCATGTGTTATGTGGTGGATCCTGGCACCCGACAGGCAGCTGACTGTAATTTTCTCCTTGTTCAGCCTGGTGAGTGGGACATCAGTGTGCCTGACTATAGAGTCACCTATGACTAAAGTGTTGGGTACGTTGTCTTGCTTTAGGGGCTGTTGTTGGGTGGCACACTGGTGTTGTGAGCTATGTGTCACTTTGGTTGTGACTGGTATTTGTTTGCATTTCAGCTTCAGAGGTCCTTGTTGCTTGGGCAGGTTGAGTTAAGGGCCTCCGCATATGTGGGTTTAGTGTTGCTGTCTGTGGGTGTTGATGGTTTGGGTTTTGAAGGGCTATGTTTTGCTTGAGGTGTAGTGCAGGTGTTAACCTTCTCCTCTGACTGTCTAGCACAATCTTGGCTGGAGAGAGTTTTGCTTCCAGTTTGGCTAAGTGCATCTCTCACAGGTTGTAGTGTTGGGTGGCAGGAAGAGTGGGTTGTCTGTGTATATGAGGCAGTTGCTGCATTGCCCCAGTATGCCCAGATTCACCATGTGGACAGGAGAAATCACTGAAAACTGACCCTTAGACATGCCTGTTCAGGTGCTTTTTTGTAAAGTAAAAGAGCTGTTTTCCCTTACCTTTGCAAGGTACTTTGCAATTATAGGCTGTTTAGTGCCTATGATTAATTTATCCTTATTAACAAGGAGAGTTGAGTGCTTGCATCAGTTTAAGTCTTCCTAGTGCTTTCCAGCAAGTTCTAGTGCTAGTCACAGGGGTTCAGATTTTAGTGCTACTACTGAGAAACCAGCTAGTTCTCAGGGAAAATTGGAAGAGCAGACTTTCTGGCATCTGGAAGAGTTTAACCGTAGCCCCGTGGTGCTGCACGATGCAAAAAAATGTGCAAACATGCGTGTTTTTATGCCAGAAAGTTGAGAGGGATAGAAATCAGCCCAAAATGGCTAAAATTACACTTTCAGAGCTGGAAACCACTCTTCTAGTGTTAGACAGGCAGTACAATGCTCACCACTCCCACTGGTAAGCAGTAGGACTTCCCTCTACCACAGCAAGGTCTAGATAGCTCTGAACACAGAAAAAAAAAATATATATATATATATATATATATATATATATCGGTATGTCATTCAATTGTCAACTGAACTGCTCCTTGTTGAGGGGGATGAAGAGAGAGAGTGCCTTTTAGTAGCAATCCTACAGCAGGTGCCTGTAATGCATGCAGCAGCTAAAGAATGTATTTAACTTTAGGAAAAAGATAAGCACAACAAAATGCTTAAAATTCATTGGTTCTGCAGAGTAAAACTCCCATCTTTGTCTTCTTGTGACTCAGACACATGAAGGAACTTCCAGTAAGTTGCCCATACTCATGCTAGTGGTAAGTTAATATAAAAAGGTAATGTATCGAACAAGAAACTTAATGGATTCTTTTCAATAAAAGGCCACTACTTGCTATGAGCTCACAGCTGCACCTTGCAAGGTATTAGCCAAAAAAGGCAGCCATCAGTCTGTTTCAGTCACTTAGATACTATGTGATATGGTTTTAAAGTCCTTGAGAGTAAAATAAGCTCACGATCACAGAAAACAGATTATCCACAGTTATCTATCATAATACACAGAGAAATAAAGAATCAGAATTTTAAATAAATTCTATAAAGGCATTTTCCAGTCAGCTGATAATGGATTCATTCAAGCTCAGCACACATCCACAGGAATCTTTATTAATTCCTTAATGCCATTTCAGTCAGCTGCACAGCAAATATCTTGCTTATTTGTTAAGTATAAAGGAAGCACTTGTGTACAGACACTAACAAGTCTACTTAATAATGCAGGTATGAGCATAAGGTTATATAAAAAGAAGTCATTCATGTCACTTGTCATGGTCTAGAAATAGAAAATCCCATCCTAAAGCAGAAGAAACTCATCAAGAATTTCAAATAATGGAATAAAAATATACAAAATAAGACTGTAGTATTCTTATTCAAGTTAATATCTGCGTGTCTGTAAGAAACAAATTCAATGAATTATTGAATCTTTTTTTTAACTTTCCTCACAGTTAAACTTCAGAAGTACAGCCATAGATTGTTATTTTGGGAGTGGAATAAGGAGGCATGCTGTGTGTGAATGCACAGGGCAGTTACATGATCACTACTGCGGTAGTGGTGCTGCGGTAGTGTTGTCGCCTCATAGCAAGACGTTGTCCCATTCGATTCTCAGCTACAGCGTCTTCTGTGTGGAGGCATACGTGAATGGGGCGTGCCTTCATTGAAGGTTGTGCGTCAGGGCTGGTAACCCGGTACGTAAAAATCCACTACCAATCATTAGCGGACTGGAGTTCTGCTGTGGCGACCCCTAACCGGGAAAAGCCGAAAGACACAAACAAACATGCTTGTTAAGTGGCAGTGTATGTGTCTGCCAGCAAAAAGCTGAAATATGTTACTGTGCTCATTTTGCCTTTCATTTTCTTCTTAATGAACCATTAGAAGTAGATAGAATGTGGTTGCCTTTTCTGAGTTATAAGTGAAAGAAAAGAACAAGTACATGCTCACCGTTTAATGATTATTGATACAGCTTGTTAGGAGGGCAGTGTACGTCTCTGAAAGATTCAGACCATTACATTTATGTGAGTTCCTTAAAGTCAAAGGTGGTGTATGCTCTCAGAATGTACACATTCTACTGGGACAGCATGCTTGTGAAAGGACTGAAAGACACGGTTTGTTATATTTTTAGAAATAATCCAATAAAGGCAAAAGGGTAAAAAACCCAGAACACTAGTAAAAACAGAAATTATACCCCAAACAGCGAAACCATAAAGCCACGAACTGAAGACTTTTAGCAGAAAGTCATTTATTAATACCAATGGACAACCAGCAAAAAATAAGGCACATTAACGAAATTGTTGGTGTAATATTTCGTATGAGGAATAATAGTGGTTCTATGTAAGGTTTTCCAGTGTGTGTGTGTGTGTGTGTGTGTGTGTGTGTGTGTGTGTGTGTGTGTGTGTGTGTGTGTGTGTGTGTATATATATATATATATATATATATGTATATATATATATATATATATATATATGTGTGTGTGTGTGTGTGTGTGTGTGTGTGTGTATATATATATATATATATATATATATATATATATATATATATATATATATACATATGCTGTTTCTTTAGAATGCTTATTACCCATAATGCATATAACTGTCAGTTCATCCCACAAGATGAAGAAGGTGTGATGCTAACTATGTTTTCAGCAGGCTGCCATTTTGTGGAGCATTAAAACTGAATCCTAACTTTGCAATCTTTAGTCTAGTGCCATTACTGTTACCACAGGTTGGGGTGACATGACAATATAATTACAGAGATAATGTCTTTTTATTGCTAGGCACTACCAGTAGATATTTAAGTGCAAGGTTACATTCTATTTCATTATTGATTTCTACACAAGAGATAGATGGAATGAAAATTCCTAATGCAGATTTACATAGCAATGTTCAGTGAGTGTGTGTGTGTGTGTGTGTGTGTGTGTGTGTGTGTGTGTGTGTGTGTGTGTGTGTGTGTGTGTGTGTGTGTGTTTATACACTCATGCACACATTTAAGTTCTTTCAAACTCAGAATCAAGGGTTTGCTGTCCCCAGATCCTATTTCTGCATGCTAGCCAAAATGCAATCCAGGACTCTGTGGTTTTAGTCAGTTTCCAACAGAAGTCCTAACAGCCCAAAGTACTTTTGTGAAGCTGAAAATAACCCAGCATTAAAAGTTCTACCATTTGGGGATTTCCTGGTGGGAGTGGTTGTGAAACTGGAAATATCCAAGCTGTAAAACTTCCAATGCTTGAGTACTTCCAGGTTCATGATATAAAGTGCACAGTGGGTTAGTAGGACTTGGGTCAAGAACAGGTTCCATATAGTTGCTATTCACACAGCTATTACCCTTATTATTCAGCACTAAATCACAGTAACCAAATACTATATGCTGGCTGGGTTACTTTATTCCTCCTGCCTGCTTATCTATTCCTACCCTTTCCTATCATCATCCAAGTTATTGAAAAATGAGCAGTCTATATAAATGGTACACTCAAAGACCATGCATTCAAATCAAGGTATGTCTCTTGCACAGATTTTGAAATGGGATAAAGAAATGGATAGTTCACACTGGATAGCCATGTTGCTGTTACTGGATCATATAATAAAACTGGCATTATTTTTAATCTGTGTGCGATTTCTGTGCAATCATTCTTAATATGTTGATTGGTAGTTACAAGGCATGCAGTTCAGTAGATTTATATGGAAACTAGTCCAAATTCCCAATTGCCTGAAAGCACTGTCTTAAGTCACTTGTTCGGGGTCAGACAGCAGGCAAATCAAGGCTGAGGGGAATCAAACCCTGCACCAAAGAAAGTAGGTCATTAACAGCTCATAGCATTAATCATCTGTGCAAACTGCCAATTGACCCTACATACAGCTCATATCACATATATGCTTTGGCAGTGACCAGCTGAAAAAATATCATATTTAGATCACTATATTTCCTATTGCTCTCTGCCCCACCCCCACCACCCCAAAGCCTTCATAATCTTCTGGCACCCCTGGAGAATATCGTTACTTAGCCATTTATTTACCTTTCTACCTGTTTGTTTATTTATTTAGAACAAGTAGGTGGAGAAAACTTCAGCAGCCATGACCTACTTATAATAACAGAGAAAACAACAGTGCACAATGAGACAGGTAAATTAATACACAAGTATAACATTACTATACAAATGGCCAGAGTAATTAATACTAGGCTGCAATAATCAGGTTGATTAATAACACAAAGAAATGCTAGCAGCGATCATAAATATTCCCAATTTATAGCTGCAATAACAGATGCAAAGTTAAATGAAATTATATTCCATAAATGGGAGATACAAATTGGAGGCAGCCAGATTGTCAGTGTGATCTTGTAAGGTAAAGAAGGAAGAGCATGAGATGGTGATCATAAGTGAGAGAGGTGTGCGAGCTGATAAACATGACAGACAGACAGACATGAAGAATCAGAAAATATGGTGCAAAGGAAAAGAGGCGTGGATAGGATTAATCTGTCAGATAGCCAATAAAGGGGGAAGAGATTAGCAAATTCTGGTATTATGAAGTCTCATGGGTGACACAAGAAGGAAAATAAAATAATATTTGAAAAGGGAAGGCTTAAAGGCCAAGTAACCAGGCATTAATCTTTGCAATTGAGGAGCTGCAAAAAAGTGATGCCTTAAATGCAAACAGCCCAAGAGTGGGATGAGTAGAAAGTATTTATAATATATGGTATAATGGTTAAGGTATAAAGTTTTGGTAGTGACCAAGGTGTTTATCTTACAGACACAAGGTACAAGGTTTGATTCTTCCATGGGGTAATTGGCTATGCTTAAAATGATTCACAAGGGAAGTTAGCCTAGTACTAATCTATAATTCTACAATCTATAATCTATAAAGGGAATGGTGTTCCAGGTAATTTTTACAGTGAAACAGATGGCCCTTCCACTTAATTAAAAGGAGAACTGAGGTATTTGGGATATAGGTTTGGAGTATAGCTGTAGTTTAAACTGCTTGAATGAAGGACTCTAGCAGGGAGAGGTGTGAATAATCAGGATCTGAGGAAGGACAATGGTCCAAGTTAAGAATTTTGTAGATCAGAATGGGAAGAATGTATATCTGTCCCTATAGATGGAATGGTGGAAAACTAGCTTTTTTGACTATTTAAAAAATACCATATGAGAAAAAGAAGTCATAGTCTATAGCTACAATATAGGTAGCACAAGAAAAATATGAAGAAATTGCTTTACAGAAAGAAGAAAGAAACTGCCATTCTAAAGAGGCAGTAGAGTCAAAAACAGTGAATAAAAAAATTCAAAAAGCATGAGCAGGCATAAGGCCATCCTTATGAAAATTTGCTGGGAGATAACCTGGTAAATAAGCATGGATAATATCTTGGCCAGTAAAAGAAGGTTCATATTTAAGGCCTGTTGCTAATCCAATAAAAATGTGCAAATGATGTGAACAATGTTGTCCATATCTGCCATTAAATTAAAACTCTGTGATTCTAACATTCATGTATGTCCTTAGTAATAACATATAAAGTTTTAAGTCAAGCATATCCCAGTCCAGATCAAATAAAGAGTGGCCAAGATTTTATTTCATTGAGGTGATTTTTCATTATAAGATGGTCAGTACCTGAAATAACTCCCAAAAATAACAGATACATTCTTACTATATTGGCTGATCTAAGAGCCTGCCTCAGTGGGCCTGTGATAAGAATTATCAATCAGTGTAATGCAATTCTTCTAGTTTTCTATGAAATTTCTGAGTTCAGGGGTACATGCATACTATTACCAGCACATACTGAGATGTCACAGATGACACCAGGAAAGGTTACCTAGTCCTTTAGTCAATCAGTTCATCACAGCAATTAAGCAAGCACATTTCCTGAAAATCAAGAAAATATTAAAGGTTGGGACTCTACAGTGCTTTAAGGATATATAAATACACTTTTGTATGACTTACAAAGAACACAACAAGAATTCAGTAAGTGGAGGAACCATTTAACAGCAGATTACTTATAACCCATTAAGGAGGTCTCCATGAAGATCACGTGATATGTACAAAGTATCTATTAGAGCTAACATCAGGGCCCCTTTTTAGTGGGCTACTTTGGGGAAGAATTTCTGAGGGTGGCAGGAGCCATAATAAAGCCAAAAAGTGAAATCTCAGAAGGTTGAACCCTGAAATATTAAGTTACTAAAGGCAGCCTAACTCCAAGATTCAAGATCCATGCAATTATGTTTGCTGAAAGTGTAAACCAATGACCTAGTAGTTGTGGCAACAATGTCTACAATGGATGCATTTCTAAAGAAAGAATTGGAAGCAGCTACACCTTTGTCTAATGATGAAAAGTAATACCACTGGAATTCCATTTGGAAATGATTTGTCTGGCAAATGTTGGCACTTCCATTCCTGAACCGAAGGAGTCAAACAACTATTTGCCCTCTTCGTTTCATGCACTCACATCATGAAGAGCCTGAGCTTGCAGTGTACATCCAGGGTATGAAGTACTTTTCCTGTCTAGTTTCTATTGTCCCCCCCCCCCCCCAAAAAAAATTAGGAAGATAAATTGTTTGGTTTAAGGAAGAATATCCATCATATTTATCACTCCTGCAGTAGCCTTAGCTATATGGATTATATCCTGACAAGGATACAGTAGCCAGCCAGCCTCCAAAGCTTCAGGGCACCTTCCATGCACCCAAACTGTCAGGCAGAAGAAACTACAGATAAAACATTTCCCATACTTTCACAGTTTGTCAGAACAAACATTAACACATGAGCCTGACAATTCAAAATTCTGAAAATCAGAGTTGCAGAAGCATATACTTTTTTCCATGCCTGTCAATTTTCTCATCCTTATCAGAAAGAGTATGTTTGGAATTAACCAAGTGCTGAGCAGTAGTGGGAATAACTAATGCTATATCTGCTGGGTGAGGTTTGGGAACAATGTATAACAATTTAAAAGACCAAGGAACTTGTTATATCCTATTTGTCTTTTTAGGGGCAGTTGACTGACAGTCAGAAAAATTGTAGGCAGTAACACACACACATCCTCTAAACCAGACAGAACAGGAGGAATGGATGTAGGTTCTGGCAATTCATTTTGTAACAACTCATAGTATTTTCTGAGTGACTAAGAAACCTCAGTTTTCTCCCACTGAAAACACTGGCACATTCTAGCAACAGTTTCAGAGAAGGAGAAAGCCCCACAGGAGAATCAGAAACTGAATTCTCATCTGAGTCTGCATCAGAAATCTGAGGGAAAAAAACAGCATCCATCCTGACATCATCCTGTTCAGATTCAGAATCTTCAATCTCTTCAGAAAAAGAAAAAAAAATCCTCTTTCTTTTACTAGAAACTATTTTACAAGAAGGATCAGTAGCTTGACTTAAACCCTGAGCAAAACCCAGTAAGCTACTCCTACCCAAGGAAAATGGAAGAGCAATGGATACAAACTTGGTTTTCTGTTTGTTTTGACAGGAAAAATGGGGACAGCTGTGTTACTAATGGCAGCAGCAGCTTCCCCAGGGATGGGCACAGCATTCTGACACATCACAGAAGCCTTCCCTGTTCCCTCTCCTATGACAAACAAGAGTGGATCTCCCTTGCATACTGAGGGGACCCTAACAGCTGCAGAAGACATGGCTGTAGGTGCTACATCAGAGAGATCTGGGGTAAAAGATGAGTGGTCTGAGGTACAACAATAGCCACAGCAGCGTCACCCACCTGTGACTGAGGCAAATTGCTAGCCTGCTGGGGTGACAAAGGCTGTTAGCTTATCGTTTTTTTCTTTTTGTGGCTGGAAGAAGAACCAACTATGGGGCTGGTAGTCTGCTCCATGGTCAAGCCAAAAATTGTTCCTCTTTCTCAGAGAACACAAGCAGCCACTGACAGTAGATACCACCAGTCCACAAAAGTTACTTTTTTGACAGAGAAACACAGTAAAAAGCACTTTAAAGCACTATGCTAGCCCCACAAAAGTAAAATAAACACAATTCCTTCACAGAAAAAATCTTTTGACTTACTTTACACCACTTTTAAACTGACAGAAAAAGAAGTGCTCTTTTAAGTTAAAAGTAAGTTACAGTCTGGTGACAGTCCAATAAAACACACCAATCCTAGCTTTAAATAACTTTCCTGAAGAGGAAAGCCAATAAAACATCAACAGAATTAAGAACATGGAAAGTTTTCTCCCAAAGGGAACCTATCTGCCCATCAAAGGAAAGTACAAGCTGACCGTTGATCCTTGAAGGCCTCAGAGCAATGTACTTTTCAGCAGCAGTAAAGTTCTGAAGGGCTTTGTACCCAAACTTGTCTTTTAGTCATTTCAGCTTGACCTTTCTTATTCTTCTATCAAGGTTCATTTATCAGCCATTTCAGCATGTCTGCCCATGGATCCTCCTCTTTCAAGGCAGTCTCATGTTAAAATGTTCTTGAAAGGGGTTTTGCATAAGAGGCCTCCAAGAAAACTGTTGGCCCCTCCTTAGAATCTTAATTTTGTGTTAGAGATGTTAACACTTGCTCCATTTGAACCAGCTAAGCTGGCTGACTTGAGGTTCTTTGGAAAACAGTTGTACTGATTGCTCTGACCTCTGCTAGAAGGGTATTTGAGTTGCAAGCTCTTATGGTGAGTCTTTCCTATCTCATTTTCCACGTGGATAAGGTTTCTTTGAGAACTAATTCTTTTTTATGCCAGTATCCAGGTTTACTTTAAGCCAAACTATCCATTTCCCCATTTTCTTTCTTGAAACTAAAAATGAGGGAGAAAGGATACTTCATACCTTGGATGCCCACAGACAACCCACGTACTATCTTGACAGAACTAAATCTTTCAGATCTTAGGAACAATTGCTCATTTCTTATGAAGGTAAGAAGAAGGGACAACTGGTGTCATTTCCAAGTGGTTGTCTACTCACCATAACAAAACTATTCCAGGCAGTGTCAAAAAAAACTCTATCAGAGACTTGGCTTCTTCTTCATCTATTTCCAAGTGGTTGTCTACTCACCATAACAAAACTATTCCAGGCAGTGTCAAAGAACACTCTATCAAAGACTTGGCTTCTTCTTCATCTATTTCCAAGTGGTTGTCTACTCACCATAACAAAACTATTCCAGGCAGTGTCAAATAACACTCTATCAAAGACTTGGCTTCTTCTTCATCTATAGCTTTTTGGAAAAGGGATGAAATCTAGAAGTATTCTGGAAGCTGCTACCTGGTCCTGTGTACATACTTTTATAAATCACTATAAGCATGATTCCTTCTCTAGATCCAGATCAAGCTTTGCTAGGACTATTTTCCAGGGGCTCCCAGACTTTTCTCCTTCCACCTCCCAAACATAATAAGCTAGGGTAATCTATCCATATACCTAAGTCTACTGCAGCAGTGGTTAATATGATAAACACAGTACAGTTGTGTAAGGTAAACATACCATAACAGTACATGTTCGAATGATCACTGCTGCAGTAGCCACTCCCTCCCTCCATCCCCTTGTTTTTTGGTGTGTATATTATGTCAGGGTGTGGACATTTATTTTTGTTATTCCTAGCACTATTCTTTCAGGACTCAGCCACCCTTTCTCTGCTGGCAGGAAAGCTCTGAAGGACTTCACACCCAAACTTGTCTTTTAGTCAGCTGAGCCCCAGCTGCCGGTCAGTTTGGGCATGTGGAAGGTACCCTGAAGCTTTGAAGCTGACTGGCTGTTATATCCTTGGCAGGATTTAACATAAACTGTTATGGGAAGTTCGGCTTACACAACTGTACTTTCTGAAAGTACCTTTAAGAGGAAATAAGGACTTGTCCAAAGATACACCTGATCTTGGTGAAAGTTCAAATATGGGTCCCTACAGATAAGGACCTGAAGATCTGAAATCTTGCAAACAGAGGTGATGGCCATCAGGAAAATGTTTTGCAAGAGATGATCATCAAAGATATCAAACAGAAGGTTGAAAATGATGAAGGAACAGTTTTCCTATTGTAAAATGTATGTGTGAAAACAGAGAGGGTATCTTCAAAGCCGTAGAACCAATTTATGGCACTGCCAACCCAGCTAGTGTTTGGCTGCAGTCTTACCATTCTTAAGGTTATGATGGGCAGGAAGAGATAAGAGACCAACATCTGGCAGGTGCCTTTCAGAAGTCAATCATGCCCACATGCTGACCAACTGAGGTGGTATATTATATACCTCCATCCAAAATAAGAACCATTTTCACTTGGCAGAGTGAAGTTGTCAGGTAGAAGACTTACAGGTAGTTCCAACTCACAATGAAACTCTATCCAGAATCAGAAATTCTACAGCAGAAGCTAGGCTCTGAAGTGGCATCCCTTGACAGGTGACCAGTGGGTTAAAGACTTAATATTATAATACTTTAGGTATGATGGGAAATTCAACTCTTCTCCAATTATACATTTCAATCAAACTTGAAAGAATCTACACATTTTGCTGAGACTATGACCTCTTTCGAGAATCCACAGTTGGGACTATTATGTTCTTCCACTGCATCTGAAGGAAACCCTGAGTAATGTTAGCTTTTGCTAGTTTCACTGATTTTATAAAACTTATCTTAGTTTAGATAATCAGAAATTGAGTCCATTTTGCTGGTAATTTCATTTTCTGACTGTCTTGTTCTGGCACTTTTTACTTTATTTATTATTCTCTTGTTTTATTTTATTTTTCATTCTAATATGATGAAATGTCATTTCTAGAGTTTGATTTAGGTGGGTATTGTTGTTTTTGGGGGTTTCTGTATACATAATTATATGAAGTTATTTTTTTAACATTAAAATGAACAGAACACGTGGTCCATGTTTTACTGTTTTTATTTTTATTTTTTACTTTTTTTTCTTTGAAAGTAACGGTTTGTTTGGGTATTGGTGTTTGTTTTAGGTGTGCTGGGGTATTTGGGGTATGTTGTGTGTATCTGTGTTTTGTGTGAGTGTATGAATATTTACTGAGATTTTAGTAAGCAGCACAAAACACTGTGAGTTAAGAAAATTTTAATGTAGAGTTGTCATCTACCAGTTTCCTTCCGGACTACTGGAAATGAGTACAGCTATCCAGTTGTCCATAAATCAATGTGCATAGTCTGTTTTTTGTGTCTAGCACAGCTAACAGAAGGATGGAGTCTGTAAAATAGTCCACCTGTGAGAGTTTTTTTTTGCATTAGTATCCTATTAATGCCACATGATTATGTCCAAGAATATCTTTAAAAAATATAAATGGAAAAGACATTCCAACATCCACTGATATGTTTGTGTACATCATAAAATGGATGTGGAGATGAATGGAGTAGGCAGAGGAAGTTTAGGAGAAAGGATAGGCTATGGGCTGTATGCTTTTTGTAAAGTTTTTAGCTCAGCCAAATGATAAGCCAAGGATCTAGATACATTTTTGATGACAGGTGATAATACAGGTCACCATTTGAAATGTCAGAACCCCTAGATCAAGTCCCAAAATACCAAAAGAACAGACTTACATTTACTAAGTCCGAAATGCCATTTCACTGAATATTCCCTTTTCTCTGAGGCATGGTGATCTCAGAGTTTGGTATGTATAAGTTCAGGGGGTATGGGGGATGCAAGGAGCCCACCCCCTGTAAAAATAAGTTCAAAGGAAAATAATTATTTTTGAGATTTGCTCTTCTCCTGTGTTTTCGGTCTTTTTTTTTTGACTTGTCAGCACTCGGCATTTCGAGTGCCAACATTTCATTAGGGAGCCAATAATGGATCTATATTACAACATCGAACTCATAGGAGTCCAAACATTGTAATATCGAACCCATATGTTCGAAATGTGAAAATAGCAAAGCCACGGAACACTGATTTTTTTTTCCCAGGGGAAAAAATCGGTGGGCTGTTTTCACGGCTTTGCTATTTCCTCCACTGTGGTGTGATCTCAGAGTTGGTATATTTAAGTAGGGGGAGTGTGGGGGGCACAGCCCCCCACTTGGTGGTGTGGGGTGCAAAGCCCCCCACATTAGTTGAAGTTTAAAGTGTACATGTTTTTTTTTTTTTGTACCAGAACAGCGATTTTTTTTCCCTGGGGAAGAAATGACTGTTCTGTGTTTTCGTACATTTTGGTTTTCAAACTTCATGGTTCAATATTACATCATTCGAACTCCTGTAAGTGTGACGATGTAACATAGACCCCCAATAATATATACATATATACAGTACACTAGACATATGTTTTAATCATCTTTTTTTCTGAGGTTTATCATTAGCACATATAGAATATACATTGAATTATCGAAATGCTTCAAAACTCAAGCAATCAATGTCAGCATTTTTAAATTCACTATATCACAAAACTCAAAACATCTAAAACTAAAATAATCACAAAACAAAGCATACAGCTTTCTTTTGAGATTGGATCACCAAAACCCCAATGCACATTCAGATCAAACATGTCTGAATAGTGGTAGTGTTATGGAAAGGGAGGTTTGAAATGTAACACACATGATCAGAGTTAGCAGGTATGAGTAAGGTGGGCAGGTGGGCCTCACCCTCCCACATCACTTTACTAATACCTGTTAACCCTAACTTTGCACCTTACCTTTCAAAAAAACCTTTCCATAACACTACCACTAATATAAACAGCTAAGACACACAACACACAGCATTACAGCTATGTCCTCACTTAACCTACCCCAACCCACCTACATTTGTTCAAACACCCAAATTACCCAGTAATGTTGAAACCTTCATAATATCAGAAGTTTTCAGCTTTAGTTTCCCCAACCCACCCTTAACCTTAAATGCATGCAGTTGATGTTCTAGTCATGCATAATGTTAAATTTCTGAAGAATGTTACACTTGATCACATTTCAGTCATTCACTCCATCGGCACTCAATTAATTCCACAGAGTGAATGGCAGATGCATATACACACACACACACACACACACACACAGACATATATATATATATATATATATATATATATATATATATATATATATATATATATATATATATATATATATATATATATATATATATATATATATATATATATATATATATATATATATACACACACACACACACACACACACACACACACACACACACACATATATATATATATATATATATATATATATATATATATATATATAGACACACACACCGAATTCTGTGTTTGTACATTTATGTCTGTAAATACAAATATTATTTACTCTTTTGATCCAGGTCATTGCTAAAATGCTCAAAATGTATCATTTCCTTTATCATTTAACAAATAAAAATATTAAATTAAAAATTATTCCTTAAAATATGGGCACTGTTTGTGAGGAATAAGTGCATGGGTTGTTGCATTAATTGTACAGAGGCAAAATCTTTACAGACGCATTTTAAAATATTATGCAAACCAAATAATCTGTGCAGAAGTCCATATCTGTCCTGCAGAAATGGCGCCATTTAGAAATACATATGCACTTAGCACTATAGCAAATATACCTCAAATACTGGTTTCTTAAATAGAATGTACTTGGTTATATAGCAAAACAGAGGTTCAGTGGCCACATGAAAAATAAAAAAATTGAATATTTATGATCAATTTTCACTTTTTACCATTCCTGACACTACATGTCTTTGTTGTATTATTTCCATGGCAACATACTGAGGTGTTAATACAAAAGGCTAGTAAGGACAGTCTACCTAAAGGCAATAAATAAATCTAGGACTCATGGAATATTCCCTGAATTGTATCAGACATTAGAATGAAATTCCGCTTTACTGAACGGGGCCATACTGTTGGCACACCCTGCATCAGCAGCACAAGGTGTAAGTAGTCTCATGACAACTGTAGCACAAGAGGTACACAGTACAAGTAATACTCTCTGTAAATTCAAACAGGAACACTCACTGCAGATGTAATGCATTAGAAACACCCAATACACTAAAGGGGAAAGCAGTGGTTATGCAGGACCTGTATTGCTGCCAGAACCTCCCCTAATGCTGGTAGCAGAATGAAAGCAGAACTGCAGGAATTATTGGAGCTGGTCGATGTGGGAGTCATTTCTGTGATTTAAAACAAATGCATGTTCAAAGCTCTCAGAGGAGATGTCAGAAGGAAAAACATTATCTTCAATTATAATGCAGCAATAGATTGTGGGTATTTGATATCTATCACTGAACATTAAAATTCTTTAATTTTAAAGCTCTCAAAGTGCATGACAAATTATGCTTGCAAATTATAAACTTTTATTTTCAAAGCTGTGCTTTGTGTTTTTTTCCCAAGGTGTTTCACCATATGGTTTGAGAGAATGAGACAAACAAACATGGACATAATAGAGAAAGTTAAGACTGCAAAATATTTTCATTGTCATAGAGTATTAAAAAACTTTCTCACAAAAGATATAATATATCATATTATAAACATCTTGCCAGTGTAATTACCATTTGCACTAAATTTCAAAACTATATCTTTTGCATTTTAATAAACTGACCACCATTTGTACTGTACTCTTTGGGGGGAAAGGACCATATTTCAATGAAGTCAGTTTCACTGAAACCACTGTCAGTCACTAAACAAAACTTAAAGCCACTTTTAATATAATCCCCAGAAAAGAAATCCTGCGAGTCAACCCACCTCCCTCATTTGTTTTATAGTTAATGATAGTCTTTTCAATTAGTGTTATACGCAATTTAAGTTTAGGTGTGTGTGTGTGTTTCCCTTCTCTCATTATAAGTTTATAAGTTCATAGTTATACACTAGGCAACCGCCGCCAGGGTCTCTATAAGCCTAGCTATGCAATGCAACCCAATTGTGTCCCTATGTATCATGGTCGTTTGTTAATTGGAGCTATGTTAGGAGGTTTCTAGAGATTATGTGGCGAGTACATTAGTTTGGGCATTACTGCCTGCCTCTATTAGAGACATGGGGGCCAGACCCAGGATAAATTTCCAATTTCCCATCCATTGGTCAAGGGTTACACTTAAATAGGGTTAAGGATAGACTTTGCTTCATGCAGATGGGAAGCCTGTTCCAGAGTATGGGGTCCCCTGAGACAAATATTTGTCTCGCCAACATGTCTTAATTTATGTCACAAGCAAACTTTAAATGCTTGGTTCTAGCGGTTCTGATGCTGTTCATTTTGCAAATGGGCAAAAGTTCCATCAGATCTGGATCCAAAGATGCCTTGTTCACCAGGCATAGATCACCTCTTACTAACCTGTAAGAGACAGAGTATAGAGATAGAGCTTTAAGGTGATCCATATAGCACAATGTGTTTATACCCTGGATTCTTCTGGTAAGGAACCTTTGTGGGCATTCCAACTGTTGCATATGTTTTGTCAGGTACATGACAAAGGGGGCATTATACTCAGTGATAGGCCTGATAAACACCAACTAAGTTAGCACTAGGACTTCCTTGGACCTGGATGCCATACCCTTGCTTATACAATGATGTTAAGAAAAACATTCCTGCAGCACATTTTCAGCACTCTTCTGCAACAAGACAAATTCAGCTCAAACTTTACCAAGCCTCTCTCCATGAAATATTTACTAGCATAATCCCCCAACTATTAACAGGGAGCAGGTTTTGGCGGCACTCACTAAGGCCAAAAACACAGACTTAGTGGGCCCAGACAACATCCCTGATGCCTCCAAAACAGCTGAAAACATGACCTATCAGGATCACTTGAGTCATTTTTCGACTATAGCCTCAAAACAGGCTTTATACGATGAGAACGGAGGAATGCAACAGTTATCACACTTCACAAGGGTGGACCATCAACCAGTCCCAGAAACTACAGACCTATTAGTCTGACTAGTCTAACATGCAAAACTATAGAATGAATTGTCATGGAAATGAACAAGAAAGACATAGACAACCTTCAAACACTGGACCCAACTCAGTTTGGCTTTGTCAAGGGAAGATTAAACCTAGTGGACTTCTTTGAAAAGGTCACCAAGGCAATGGATGAAGGTAAAATGGAGCATACTGCCTACCTGAACTTGGCTAAGCTGTTTGATACAATAGAACGCTCGAGTATAGTTGACAAACTCACTGAACTGGGCATAAGCCCCAACATAACTCAATGGATTTCCAGCTGGCTCACAGACAGGACTCAGGAAGTCAGGATTGGTAATACCACCTACACTGAGACCGGTCACCAGTGGGATACCTCAGGGCTTTCTGCTGGGAACGCTTCTATTTGACATCTGCTTCTAGGAGGTAAAGGCTAATGTCAAGAGCCACTGATGTTACAAAAATTTGATATATGACAATAACAGCTAAAGGAGTTACTAAATCTTGAGAGTTTCTTCTTTTCAGGGGGGGTTGGAAATGCTTCTGCTAGTATTTGTGCTCCCCTAAAAGATTGTCTAAAATGCCCCCCGAGATGACCCAGTTATGCTGCAGATATGAAACAGGTAATATAGGAAATTGGGGCCATGTTTTCTCATCCTGCCATAAACTAGATCAACACAA